>NC_084739.1:59962834-59972834 GCF_033978785.1 Entelurus aequoreus
AGCGCAAGATGAGTAAGTCATTTGTGTGATGTGTAGCTTGGCAGCATGGGGTCATGCTGTCATCGGGCAATCAAGGTACTAATATGATCAACTGACTCATCCTCAAACAAACTAACTAGTGCTCAGTGTGTGTGGGGTAATAGGTTGACAATCAGCTTCAATTGTCCAATCAGCACTGCTGCAATCACACCATGGTCCCTCTGCTTACAGCCTTCCCCAAAGAATGCGTGGGAGTACTCACTGCAGAGACGCAGGATGTAATTGTACATTTCGTCACGGTCACACTCAAACAACTTAGAGGTCATGTCCACCATCTGCTCCAAGGGCTCCATCTAAGTGCAGAAAAACATTGGAATGTCTCTGTCGAAATCTTCATTCTTGCTTTCTCAATGGGGAGTTTGTTAGAGTGTTTGCGTCACCTGCTGGGTCAAAACGCACTTCTCTGCAAACCACTGCAGGCGGCCTGGCTTCGCCCTCAGTCCAGGGGTCTGCAACATGGGAAGACACAGTAAAGGTAAAATAATCAGAGTCTGTTGTGACAATGAAGTAATTCAAGGTGACTGCTGTTGCTTTCCCAGTCATGATGTTTCTATATCGTTTTAAGTGCATGGGTACTCAAACGTTGGACATCATTTTACAGTCTACGGCTATGTTTACAATGCAAGGAAGGACATTTAACTTAGATTTTTTTTGTCAAATCCCATTTTCTTACGTAATCATTTGAAAAAAATGTGAGGTCTAATGTGAATGCGATCAGACTCGTGAAGACGTAACGTAACATGCTGCAGTGTTTACATAAGTAAAAATGGCTTCAATTCTATTATCTATAATTTAAAAAAAATCTGATACATTTCATGTATGTGCAAAATAATTGGAATTGGCCTGCAGTGTGAACAAGGCCTAATAAATAGCCAATTATCGCTTAAATGAGCTCAAGGTTTGTCAAATATATTTTTTTTAATGAATCATTTTATAAATACAGCCCTTTGAGACACTTGTGATTTAGGGCTATATAAATAAACATTGATTGATTGATTGATAAATTAATATTCTTGAGTATGTCTGAAATCTGCCAATTTTCACTCTATTGTATTACCAGAAAGATAAATGATAAGACATGATTATGTATATACACACAAACCTGCATACACACATATACATACATAATATATATACTGAACAAAAATATAAACACAGCTCTTGTTTTTGCTCCTGTTTGTCATGAGTTTAACTCGAATATGTAAAACGTTTACTATATACACAAAATACCTATTCCTCTCAGATATTGTTCACAAATCTGTCTAAATCTGTTAGTGAGCACTTCTTCTTTGCCAAGATAATCCATCCCACCTCACAGATGTGGCATATGCTGATTAAATAGCATGATTATTGCACAGGTGTGCATTCGGCTGCCCACAATAAAAGGCCACTCTGAAATGCCACTCTGTGCAGTTGTGTTTTATTGCAGTATGGGGTGTGGAGGTAAGAAAAGCTGTCAGTATCTGGTGTGACAACCATTTGTCTTCCACAGTGCAACACATCTCCTTCGCATAGAGTAGATTAGGTTGTTGATTGTGGCCTGTCGAATGTTGGTCCACTCCTCTTCAATGGCTGTGCCAAGTTTCTGGATATTGGCAGGAATTGGAACACGCCGTCACACACGCCGATCCGTAGCATCCCAAACATGTGAAATTATTAACACATTACTGTAAAATATCAAATATTATTTAGCTAATTCACGTAAGAGACTAGACGTATTAGATTTCATCGGATTTAGCGATTAGGATTGACAGATAGTTTGGTAAACGTATAGCATGTTTTATATGTTAGTTATTTGAATGACTCTTACCATAATATGTTACGTTAACATACCAGGCACGTTCTTAGTTGGTTATTTATGCATCATATAACGTACACTTATTCAGCCTGTTGTTCACTATTCTTTAATTATTTTTAATTGTCTTTCAAATGTCTATTCTTGGTGTTGGTTTTTATCAAATAAATTTCTCCAAAAAATGCGACTCATACTCCAGTGCGACTTATATGTTTTTTCCTTTCTTTATCATGCATTTTCGGCCGGTACGACATACTCCGGAGCGACTTATACTCGGAAAAATACGGTACATATATATATATATATACATACATATACACATATACATATACAGTATACACACACACACACAATTATATACACACACACGTATACATACACACACGTATCCCAAAATTTTGGGGAGGGATTTGATGAAACTTTTACAAAATGCAAGAAATGGGGTAAGTAACAAGTAATTCGATTTTTTTTTAGTATTGGGCGATTGGGCCTGGCAGAGAGCTGCATTCCCAAAGTGTTTTTCTAGCTTTGTTTGCCTCAGACATGTAGTTACTCAGCTATTCATAATGCGAATTATGTCCTTTTTTAAAACATTGTTTTAGATAACAGGTCCAGGATACACATTCCATTTATAATAAAATTAAAATGCAACTCTGATTGGAAAAAAATTGGACAATTCTGATTTAATTATATAAAATCAATTAAACAAATGGTAATGTTGGATCAGTTTGAAATGTTTGTGTGGATAAACTATCAGAATGTAATAGTGTGGAACAGGCAGATAAAAATGCAGCCACAAACAAAAATGGTCCGCCTTTGAGGAAGATGCTTGTCTCTAATACACTGTCATGTTTCCCCATTTAAACCACTAATCCTAAACAGAGTTACAAAACAAATTTCACATTTCACAAGCACTTCCTTTTTAGTAAACTTTTTTAAATCCCACAAAGCTCTTGCTAATAAAGATTTTAACAGGCCGAGACCTCTTTTTTTGTTTTCCTACAGGCAAATCACAAGAGACAGATTTAAAACTCAGACATGAAATAAGCCTTCAAAAAGTCCCCGGTTGCAAGCGGTATTTTTAGGAGCTGTGTGGTTTACATTGAGGCCACAATGATATTAAAAAATAGTCAAACAAGCTGTCAAAGGATGGCCAACATAGATTGATGTCGGGGCCGGTGCAGCAGAGATTTAGTCTGATACACGCAGTGACAAGATGATTATTACCAAAGAACAGTGATCAGGATTTGATCTGTCTCTTGGATACAATCTGAATAAGGACTGGGAGACCTCACTCTTCCTCCGGTAATCTGAGAGTTGGAAGGGATGGAAGGGGGGGAGAGAAAAAAAGAACGAGCGAGCTCCCAGAAAACTAATCTAAACGAGAGGAGGGAGCATGAGGGGGATCAACGGCGTTCAATCCTTGCTGGCCTCTTTGATGGGAGCCCATCATCGGAAAGTCAAAAAAAGACAGACTTCATCCCTCACTGCTGCTTCCTCATCCAATCCCCATCTCCCCCAATCCCAGCCTCCTCCTACAAATCTCCCCTGCTTCTTCTCCTCCTTTACCCACCACCCATCCGTCCATCCCAGGCAGAGGCATTATGCTCTTACCCAAGCAGCCAGAGGGACAAATTAAAATGTGTTGCACTTGCTCTCCCTCAGTCTGTCTAATCTTCTTAGAGACCGAAAGCTCCATCTTTCTCTGCCTCCCGTACCTTTTTTTTTTTTAATTTGGTTTTGGGGAGTCTTGTGAGGCCTTCACACATGCACACACTCAAACACCTCTAGTAGATTCCACCAGGACACTCAGCCTCTAATCTGTGCAGGCAGGAGAAACATTCTTGTTGATACACAGCAGAGGAGGAGGCTAACAAATTAAAACAAAACCGCTGCAAAATAAAAGACGCCCGTTTATTAAGACAATTCTGTAACAATTAAAACGTAATACTCTTGTCCTGTATGTGGGAGTCAAACTATTTGGAACACCACAACTACAACCACCATAATTAACTAATGAGAAATTAATACGTCTTTACCTTCAGTACTAATATATTTGCTTAAAAAAATTGCCACATAAAGAAATAACCCCTTACTCACTTGCACTTAAAGCCTCTCCATCACAATTTCTAATGTTTTAATTCCTCTATTCACCCTGACCACTTACAACACACATGGCCAGAACCCATCTACCTCATGTAAAAACACATAATGGCTCACTACTCTTTGGTAATGCTACCTAACCTTGACCGACCACACACCCCCACAGTGCAATAATAGGCTTGCGCCGTATAACAATCCCCCTACCTAACTATGACCATTTAGCACAAAATTGGCCACCTTTTTCTATCATTACATTTAATTAGCTGTGATTAATCAGCTGGCAATTATACCAAACACGGCCTAAAGAGAGCCAGCACTCACTAGACCGCCACTTGACCACCCTCCATGGAGTGTTTGTGCTCGTATGTGTGTGCATATACATATATATATATATATATACATATATACATATACATATACATATATATGTATATATATATACATATATATACACACACATAAATACGTATATATATATAAATATATATATATACATACATATACACACACATAAATACGTATATATATATATATATATATATATATATATATATATAAAATATATATATATATATATATATATAAAATATATATATATATATATATATATAAAATATATATATATATATATATATATATATATATATATATATAGAAAATATATATATATATATATATATAGAAAATGGATGGATGGATGGATATATATCCATCCATCCATCCATTTTCTACCGCTTATTCCCTTCGGGGTCGCGTATATATATATATATATATATATATATATATATATATATATATATATATATATATATATATATATATATATATATATATATATATATATATATATATATATATATATATATGTACTTAACTGTAGTACTACGATCAAGTATTAAATATATGATAGATGACAGCCAGGAGCAGGCATGTGATTGACCAGATTGGATCAAGAGTTTTTCAAGTTATCATGGTCACTAACTACTAATAAACCGCCACATTACAAAATTTGTTACAATATGCACTCCTACATTGTTGACTGTGCTTGTATTTTGTATTATCTGAAAAAATTGTGTTTTATCAAACCCCAATACATGCAGCTCACTACAAAACACTCAAATAGTGGGCCATAAGGTTGTTCGTTATACCGGTACTAATAAAGTACCGCGATACTAATTGATTGAAATCGGTACCGTTCTTTCATGTGCATGATGTTGAGTGTGTCAAAACGCACACACAAAGTGCATACAAACAATAACATCTTGGAGAAGAAGAATGGCAAAAAAACGACAATTGTACTGGTTAATAACGAGGGTACGTGAAGCGCAATATGGAGGTATTTGGGCTTCGAAACAAACGATAAAGGTGACGCTTTAAACAAGAAAGCAACGCGCTTCAAGTGTTGCTTTAAAACACGCCTCGCCCAATGTGACGATTAGTATTAACTCTTTTGCTTCAAACTTAGTTAAACATTTAAATAATAGGCATTCAGATCTGCACAAGGAGTTTAAATAGTGACAGGTGATAATGTTGTTACACCCGTCTTGCTGTTCTGCTCCGGTGCAGACCGTCGTCAAGGAACACAGGGCAGACGTTCGATTCAGAGTCGATGTTTTCGTCAGGGGTAACATCGTTCACCCTGTGTCCGCCCTGAGATCGGTAGGTTGTGAGTTCAAACCCCGGCCGAGTCATACCAAAGACTATAAAAATGGGACCCACTACCTCCCTGCTTGGCACTCAGCATCAAGGGTTGGAATTGGGGGTTAAATCACCAAAAATTATTCCCGGGCGCGGCACTGCTGCTGCCCACTGCTCCCCTCACCTCCCAGGGGGTGAACAAGGGGATGGGTCAAATGCAGAGGACAAATTTCACCACACCTAGTGTGTGTGTGACAATCATTGGTAAACTTTAACTTTAACAATGGGTCTGCTAAGCTGCACTTTCAGGTCAGACTGACGAGGCCTCCGGTTTGTAACAGTCTGGTTGCTTTATTATTAGTTTTGCAGGACACAACTGGACCTATTCATTCCTCTACTGCGCAGTGCAGCGCTACTTTTTTTTCTCTCTTTACTCGCTCACTCGCTGACATCACTCAGCCAACACGTTGACATTCTCACAAACACACATACGCTATTCTCATAAGTTAACCAGCTCCCCTGCTGTGCACATGTAGATACATAACATGTAGATACCTACGCGTGCACAGCTGCTTGGCTTGATGCCAAATATTAGCGGAGTTAGGACCGCCCATCTAACGTTAACTAGTGCAAATAAAATTACTGAATTTGGTAACAAATTGCTACAATTTGTGGTTCATCTTTAACAAATGTGTTGTACCTGCTACGTGGCTTATCTGTGTAAATGTATCCATAGTTTTGTTTTCAGTACTTACCGGTACTGATAATTGTATTTTTCTTAAAGCGCAGACCAGGAGTGGCAACCATAAATCATGAATAATTTAATATAATGTCAATAAAGCTTTTTATTTTATTCTAATCAAATCCTTGATTATGGCAGACTATAAGTAATATGAAAAATTGTAAATTGTTCTTTGAGTGCAACAAGAAAAGCCCAATGTGTTTAATGCCCTTTAATTTATAGTTTAACCTTCTAAAATTGTTCTTTGAGTGCAATAGGAAACATGTGTTTATTGCATTGTAAGATTTTCTGTTAAAATAAAGCCAATATTGACATTTTTGTAGTTCCATTTATTTTGCAAAATATCGATGTGCATTTTGGTACCGGTACCAAATTATTGATATCGGGACAACCCTAGTGGGCCACTATAGTGTCTGCGGGGTCACCAGCAGCAGAGATTTTCATTATTTGAGGCTACACTCTCGTATTCATGTTAGGGCAATACACAAGCTTGCAGCTAGGTGGCAGCAGTGCTCAATCTAATTTACAAGCTCCCTGTTTTACCTGGTAGAAGTAGTACAGAGCTGTCATCGTCAGCAGCATACATAAAAGAATGTAACTCAGTGTGTCGTACAGATACATAAATATTATCAAGTTTTCAATGGTCATTAAATTCAGGGGGGGGGGGTTGTAAATACCTTCTGTGCCCCACTGGGGTCATGACAGAAAATAATTGAACGCACTGCTTAAGGCTGTTTAGAGCAATCACCATGGAACTTGATATACATTCAAATATGGACTGACAAAGACAGGAGTGTAGAAGATTGGTTGAAAAACATGGCCGCAGTCAAACAACACATCTTTGGACTGACCACAAGACAGTCATTGCCCAGTTATCTAATGATTATAAACCTTTCAGGATATCTGTACATGTAGTCTTGCATGTCTTCCAAAGCATTTTTTGACCACAACCCATAGAAAGTGCCCTTTTTCACCTACAATGATCTTAGTTTGCTTGTGAGTTCATTTAGAAAAGTAGGGTACTTTAGCAAATTCGAGACTGTGGGCTATTATAGCGCACAGTCCAGCACTGGGGTTCAGATTTAGCACTTTGAGCGCATCGGGTGTAATTTGACCGTACATTATCTTGTCAGGATACCTCAAATGACTGTTGACGTATGCCCCGCCCACCCACTGTATTATTCAGGGAGTTGCATGTTTTAATACTCTGAGGGACAGTGATGAACCTTCAGCCTGATATATAGGAGACAGTCCAACTTACGGTCTTGACAGTGTGTTTGTTCATAACAAAGCTTTACAAGTCACACACACACACACACACACACACACACACACACACACACACACACACACACACACACACACACACACACACACACACACACACACACACACACACACACACACACACACACACACACACACACAACAGCCCCCCCCCCCCCGTTGGCATTTAGCTGACTCAATATGAGTAGGATAAGAGCCATACAGCCACAATAACGCGGCGATAGCGCTTCAGAGGCTTGGAAAATCCTCAAGAGGCACAAATCCCTCTTTTAGTGCACAAACACGCAGGGCAGTGAAGGTATTCCACCCCTCCTGCTTATACTTCAGTGTCCTCTGTGTGTTTAGACAACATTATGTCCTTGTTTCCCTCTGATGTCTCATATCCTGATCTGTTTATTCATCAATATCGCTGTGTAGTTATCCAGCCTATGACCATGCAGTTCATCCGCGTGTCAACCACTTATCAGCCTGCCTTGCATCACTCTCTTTTACACTAATCCACCAGGCTTTCAACAGGACAAGAGGTATACTTTAGCATGTATTATACAATTGTATTTAGGTCACAATAAAAAAAACAGCATTGTAGAAAGATAATAAAAAGATTTAGCATCCACCTTTTGAACCATGACTTAAACATACACTATGTAGAGACAATTAGGTGATCTTAAGTTAATTATTGAGTTAATTTGTCTAATATGAGTGGGACTTCATCGCCCCACAATCTTAATTCTTTATTCTAACGAAATATTGTGGACAACTGAATGCTTCAAATGTTGTGAAAACAGTGTGGAGAAGGCCTTATTTTGGTCCAAGTGATGCACAAAGCATGTAGTAGCTTGTTGTTACAACTTCGTACAGTAGATGGAATTGTAACTCTGTTTCTTTTAAAAAACCCACATACGCACTTTGCCTTTCAGAGAATAAGCAGACAAAGCAGGAGTCAGTATTGCCCAATTAGCGACTTTCTCGTTAAATTTAACGAGTATTCAGACTCTTCCAGACTGGCAAAAAAAATTGAGCATTTTTTTAACCTTATTGGTAGTGACAGATCAAACGATACTGAAGCATCGACCCATTATGAAACACGAAGAGCAAGACTGTGTCCCTTGATGGGAGTGTAACTTTAAGAAAACGAAACATTACTGATAGTGTCTTTTGACTGAGCTAGCGTTCTTTCTGCTCACAAGTGCCATCTCGTTCTGACAAAATTCAGAATAGTGGTGTGCCATTATCAATATAGAGAGAACTTAATAAAAAAATGGGAAACAATTCTAAAATGCGGTATAATTTTGACCTTACAGCGCCAAACAAGATAAATGCTCTTTTCTCGTTTACTATTTATCTCATTGACCAGAGTTGCATGTTTCGTAATACATTTTATTTGCTCACTGCTAATTTTATTTGCAAGTAAATGTAGTGATTTTTTTCAATCAGCATAAGGCGCCAAATGAAACAGGAACACAGTGTCAGTGCAGTGTCAATACAGCCGATGACTGTGCCACACACTCATTGAGAAGTCATTTACCCATCACTATAATTTAACATGAACACATGTATCACTCTTAACAAGCAGCAGGTCCTACTTTACCTCCATCTAGGAGGCATTAACATGCGTCTCTGTCTTACTTGTAACATAAAAAAACAGAACAAAAATGAATTAGCATTTCTAATAATATTTCTTGTTTATATTCTTTGCACACTTTCGGCCTGATTTACTAAGATCCAAATACCACACGCTAAACAGCGTGTGCAAACTATAAAATTATGTGTGGGTAAGTTGTATGTGATCTACTAAGACTGTGTGCAATGGAAAAGTGCTGCTTAGTGCCTTATCTAAATTGGGTTTTTGAGTGAACTATACAAGGCTTTCAACCACGTAGACACTCATTCATTTACTGCACATTCATGCTATGCTCCAAGCTGTCGAATTTTGCAATGTTTCAAACAAGCACGTACCTCTTTTTATGAGCATTTTAGAAGCAGTCTTGCAGTGCATCTACAATGGAAACCACTTTTTTTTCCGCACTGAAGTTGCGTGGATGGGAGAGGCTACTGTACTAACTGAATGTGAGGAACAATATGCAAGAAAATGCATACATCAAGTTTTAGTTTTAAATAGGTTATGTTTATGTTAATAATGTATCATATGTCAAAACGTCATACGTCATTAAAAGAAACGCCAGCAGACACTAAAACGCATCAACTGAATTTGTTTTAATCAGGCCCTTAAGTCATCCAGCAGCTATAAAATGATATTAGACCATATGTCTAATATTATTTTTGACAGTACATACATGTTGACAAACATTCATCAACCTCCTTTCTCACAGCCGTGTGTGTAACTGTCAGTTGGCACATACTTCTCAGACGTGTTAAATAAGGATGCAAAATTGCGC
>NC_084739.1:59980334-60010334 GCF_033978785.1 Entelurus aequoreus
TATTGCATACCTTTCCCACACGTTGGTGACTTAAGGGCTGATTTACCAAAATCCTAACACCACGTGCTAAACAGCGTGGGCAATCTTTAAAATAGCGTGTACTATTAGTGGGCGTGTTGCGTGTGATCTACTAAGACTGTGTGCACAATTGTAAAGTGACGCAGACCGCCTTATTTAAATGACAATTTTGCGTGTAGTATACGGGATATCACCACAGAGACACTCATTTACTGCACATTCATGTTATCATGCTCTTCTTACCTGTGTCGTTTTGCTATGTTTTCAAACATGCAGGAGACAGCTACCACTTTTTAATGGGAATTTTACAGGCAGTTGTGCAGTGCATCTACGTTGAATCATTTATTTTTTACAGCCGAAGGTGTGCTCACTGGGGAGAGGCTGCAAAAAATTGCATACTTAAGGTTTTTTATATATAAATATCCTTGTATAAGAAATATTTTTACGCCAGTAAAAAAATACTAGAGGAAACCAAAAAGCATCAATTGAATTTGTTTTAAGCAGCCCTTCAAGTCCTCTAGCAGCTATAAAATGATGTTACTGAATAGATATGTATAATATTTTTTATTTCTGTGTGTAACTGTCCTTCTGACACGTGCTAAATAAAACGATAAATAGTGCTCGCAAAACGGTAATTAGTGTTGATAAATCACATTGTGCTCGCTAAATGATTATATTTGTATCTTTTCCTCCCAGTATTGTGGTTGTTTGATGATCAGCAGATATTTTGCATATTAATGAAAAAAAAGACACAAAATGGATGACATGCCTTAATCTGCTCACTTAACAGACGCAATCCATTTTGCACACGTTTAGTAGATCAGCTTTGTGTGTGCTATCAGGTTTGCACGTGTTTTAGTACACACAAACCTTTAGTAAATCAGGCCCTTAGTCTCTGCGCTTTTTTCATTAAATACAACTGCAACACAAGCCACCATTGAGCCAAAGAAGTTGCAACTAGCCGCTCTTTAATAAAGAACATGAGACACACTAGCGACTTTAAGAAATAATTTATCGCAATGTATGACGATGGAGTGCGTGTAGTACTCCCCTCTTCCCTCTCCGCTCATCACCATATTAAAAAACAAGAGTCTTAAATGAACCTAAAGTAAAATCAAATGTTCATTTATCCATTTCACTCATTTATTTGTCATGTATATGTATTTCACACCGCTTTCTGCGTGTAAAACTATAACTTTCTTTATACAATGTGTTTTATGTTTATACCATTTTAGTGTCTGGAAATGGATGAATTGGTTTTTATACGTTTCTGTCTTTTGTAACGGGTTTTTAATGAAAACTAAGGCACCACCGTATAAAATATAACTGCGATTACTATGTTTTATGAGTTACATTTCTCCCATTTCTATTTTTAGTTCTTAGCTCAGCTCCCAAGAATGCACTGTTTGAAATCCGAGGATCGACGGTACCAGTGATAACGCCACAAAGTGTGTTGTTGGTGTGAAACCTTTCTGCAGAAGCTCCGTGTTCCCCTTCTCTATCAGGCCAACGATGATGTCGTGAATGCGAGGAAGCAGTTTGTAGCGCTTCTGACACTCCAGCATTGCTTCCACAGCTCCGGGGAGGTCATCACTGTCGACAGGGCAACAATGAGAAAGAGAGAGCGGACAGATGTGCAATCAGTTAGGATTGTATCGCCAGAAAAATACACAGCGTTAACCCCATGACCTCATATTCAAGTACAATGACCCCGCCCCAACAATACAGGCCTTTTAATGCATGACAGCACAACTGCGGGTGATGAGGCCTTTTAGACCCCAGTACATCACTCTCACACAATCATGCTCTCTCCTCCATGTCTGCCCTAATGTTTCTCTGGACAGACTTTTAATGGTGCTTGATGCTCTGCAACAGACAAAAGGACTGATCTTTAACCTCCACGCTGATCTTTAACTTCTCTCTCTCTTCTTTTGTCCTCACAAGCACCTTTTAAACCTCTCATTTCCTCATCTCTTATTTCCTGTCTTTGCTCCTCTCACCCTTAAATGATTGCAATAGTTGAACCTTAAAAGCAGAACACAAATCAAAATAGATAGAAATGCAAATTATTAACAGTAAATTATGCGCTTTACTTTTTACAAGCAGATACCGCTAACTTCCCGCTTCTCAAGGCCGATAAATTATTTACATTTATTATTTTCCAAATGTATATTTAAGTGTCGTATGTGCACACCGGGGGGGAAAAAAAGACTTAAACTAAAGTGGATTTGACAAACTGTACCTGTAGTTCTGCAATCTTCCATGATGGTAAAGTGCTGAGTCTCCAGTGCCATCATTTCCATGATAAAATCGCAGTTAGCTTTATTTTTAGTAAACCTTTTGCAATTTTCAAATGCTGCAGTGTTAGGAACCCGCTAGGACTGGACAATTAAATTAAATTTTGATTTATGATTTCAATTTATGACTTCTCACAATCAAGAAAAAATAAATACATTTAAAAAAAAGATTAACGAGCCACGCAACTTCCAGAGCTTGTGACAGTAAAACAGATGAGGAGCTAATTAATGAAAAAAGAGCAGGTCTATTAGAGGTTTGGGATGTCACCATGGTTGCTACTTATTTGACACAACGCTAATATGCCTAATCAATAATCACTAAACTCAACAAAAAAAGTAAAGTCAATTTATTTCCGCATTTACATAACCGCGGACGGAGTCACATAATTTGCCAATAAAACAAAATCCTCTGTTAAACGCAGAATATCAGGGAAATTGACATTAATCTAAGTGAAATGCTGTTATTATGAGAGAAATAACATTTGTTTGGGAAAATAATGTGTCCAGTACAGCTCATTCATCCCGAAACACATCCTAAACTAAACGTCGAGACAGAGACCTAAAACAGCGACTAAACTATGAAGACAAATCTATCAAAATCAATCCAAACACCCACCACACATCTCATCTGCTTGTGTTGTTGTGAACCACATCATGGATATAAGATCAATCTACAAACAGCACACACAACTTGAGATGCGTTTTTTTTTATTTTTACAGCTTCAAATTGTCTCCTTACTTCTTAAGCTGAGAACTATAGCACAGCACACTTCCTCCCCTCACAATAATCGTTGGGTGCGCCACATCTGGTCTGACTGCGCTAACAAAAACAAAATAAAAGTTTAAAAAAAAAGAACCTTACACAAGCATAATGTACTTAAAGCCATTGATACATTTGCACAATTATTGTGCTTTGACCTAAAGTACTGGTCAAAATTAACCTAAGATGTATTGCACTAATAAATGTGAACATTTTTGCAATTAATCAAACATTTTATTAAAGTTTATTTGACACGAAAGCAAAACATCTATGGAGGTAAAATAAGTGTAAAAGGTAAAAAACAATTTAACAAATTAAAACGGTAAAACTGAATTTTATTGTTATTATATTGCTACGGTTTGAATGTATTGTTACTACTTTTGTAATTTTACTTAGTAATCTATATCCGTTTTTTAAACAATATTTAAAGTTAAGTTTTCGTGGTACCTAAAGCTGCAACTAACGATTATATTAATAGTTGATTAGTCAACAATTATCTTAACGATTAGTCGACTAATAAGATAATAAAGCGTACACATATTTAATGGCTCTATTTTTTGCAGTTATTTTAGGCATGTGCTTACAAATAACAAAGATGATTACTTCATAAATATTTATTTATACCGTAATTTAAAATTTAAATGACTAATAAAATGTTGTCCATTTAAAAGAAATGAAAGGCAAAGTGCTAAAAAAAACCTGCATCTTCATAGGCATTCAAAACACTGTTGTAGTGACGCTGGCGTGTCAAGTGACTGATAAAGTTTGATGTGTTGCTGTTTTCCTCCTGGCAGAATTTGTGCGAAACATTTGGTGCAAGTAGCACACAAAGTCCTCCTATGAAACCGTGAATAAGTCCAACACGGTCGATGCCATGTTTGTTTTGGGAATTCTACGACAGGCTTCCAGAAAGTTGATTTACTCATTCTAACCTACCTATAACACACTACGTGCAAGCTTGCCTAATTGGAGCATTTTTAAAGTGTTTATTGGAGGTATTTTCTTTAGTTATCCATCTTTTAATAAAAGTACTGATCATAAAATCCCTTCATGCCTCATGATGGAAGAATATCATTAAAAAAATTAAAAAGGGGCCCACTCAATGATTAACACTGAATCAGTAATCTTTCTCTTGATTTTAATCATATTTAATAATTATATATAACCTACTTACAGTTCACAACCTTGTCAAATTATATGAAACCATGTGTTCATCACAAAGATTATTTATTTATTTAACACATGAACCTTAGGCTGAGGTCAGAAAAAGAAGTACTAACCAAATATACTGCACAAGAAGGGACTAATAAATAACTGATGAAAAATACATTGACATAAAATAATGTAGTGCTAAAATCCATTGATCCATCCATCCATTTTCTACCGCTTGTCCCAAATTAATAATAAATAAAGTTTTCCAACTTAACTGAAATTTGAGTGCAAATGAAAATACAGCTTCACCACTTAGTAATTTTTGCGCTTTAGAAACTTCTGTATGACGTTAGCTCTAGACTTCCTCTGTTTGTTTGCTATTGTCACTACTGCCACAAGTGGTGGAAAAGTGTATTATAACCAAATACCGTTGTGAATTAATGTTGTGTGGTGGTCAACGCGCAAATTGTTACCCGCCACGTTTCATTCAGTGTACACCAGGGAAGTTGTGGCTACAAATGTAGCTTACCATCAATATATAAGTGTGAATGTGGAGTGAACGAATGATGGGTTCTCTGTTCTCACTGTAAAGTGCTTTGAGTGTATAGAAAAGCGCTAAATAAATCTAGTCCTTTATTTTTATTTAATTAAATAAGGAGTATAACACTTCTGCAAGCACTTTTTAACATTGTTAGACATCATGCAAGTGTAAAAAGAAGTTCATCACAGTGTATTAAAGAGGGATTACGGTTTTCCTCCACGCGATTTACTATTTCTAATTCGGTGTCTTTGAGTAGCTAGAGAAACACTACAGAAATTAGTATTATTTTTACTCTGTGCCTCGTAGGTGAGTCTCTTCACATTAACACTAAAAACACAGCTGTCTTTGCTATGTATGCTCTTTTGTCGCATTAGTAATATCAGACTGAGCAGCCAGGACACCTTCATCACCACACTGCCACTACATTGCAATAAGACCCATTTCCTGTTCAATGGTCATCAACAAACTTTTCCTATTACCATTGATAGCTCCAAAAAACAGTTTTAAAAGTGGTCGACTTTGAATTGAGGATCAACTATTTGTCTATTCTAGTGACCCCATGTCTAAACCCGTCGTTCAATGATTTACATCAATCCCTCGCATGGCGACAAACTGAACAGTCAGAGATTGCAGACTGTAGAGCAGGGGTGTCCAAACTTTTCAATTTAGGGGCTGCATCGAACTAAAAAAAATTGGCTGGGGACTGCAACCGGTGCTTTACAGAGAGTAAATGGGACAAGGAAAAAAGAGGGTAACCTCCAAATTCTTCAGGACAACCTAAAATCATCAGCCCAGAGGTTGGGTCTTGGGCGCAGTTGGGTGTTCCAACAGGACAATGACCCCAAACACACGTCAAAAGTGGTAAAGGAATGGCTAAATCAGGCGAGAATTAAGGTTTTAGAACGGCCTTCCCAAAGTCCTGACTTAGACCCCATTGCGAACATGTGGACAATGCTGAAGAAACAAGTCCATGTCATAAAACCAACAAATTTAGCTGAACTGCACTAATTTTGTCAAGAAGAGTGGTCAAAAATTGAACCAGAAGCTTGCCAGAAGCTTGTGGATGGCTACCAAAAGCGCCTTATTGCAGCGAAACTTGCCAAGGACATGTAACCAAATATTAACTTTGCTGTATGTATACTTTTGACCCAGCAGATTTGGTCACATTTTCAGTAAACCCATAATAAATTCATAAAAGAACCAAATTCATGAATGTCTTTTGTGACAAACAAGTATGTGCTCCAATCACTTTATCACAAAAAAATAAGAGTTGTAGAAATTATTGGAAACTCCAGACAGCCATGACATTATGTTCTTTATAAGTGTATGTAAACTTTTGACCACGACTGTATATATATCCTATACATATATGTGTACATATATTAATATAATGGATATATAATTGGATATTAAGAGTATGTGAAAGTTCACACTGGTCTGTGTTTGGTAGCGCCTGCTCAGTTTGTATTAAAATTATTAGAAGGACACGAGTGTTGCTAGCCTTGCTTTTTCTTTAAGTTCGACTCCTACCTTGTTTACTTCTGTGACAACCTCCTTAAATTTTTTTAATTAGTCAAATATATTAAGCAGCTAAAATGCGCCCAACATGGATAAGTGTAGAGAGAGTGTTTTGCATTCTTCCCATCATGCATTATAATGGACCTAAATGGGACACAATTGAATGCCCTGAGATGACAATGACCTGGATGAATGAGAACATTCATAGACATGCACCTAAGTGGGTGTAATTTTGAATTGTTTATGCTGCTTGGACATTTTTTTAAATCTACAAAGTTCAGTGAGCAAGTTTTGTTAAATGTGGCTATGTCTGTTGACTTTTTGGTTGCAATTTTTGTTTGTGTCATGACTAGGGAAAGTTGTTTGGATTGGGTCATATAAGTAAATGTGCTATACTTGGTTCAAAATACAATTCATGGACATTGACCTGAATTACTCACGTTGCCCACAAGATGGCGCTAACTTTGCAGTCATCAAAATGTGAAATATTTAAAGATTAATTTGAAAACACTGCAGGCCAGATTTCTTATTTAACTCATGACGTCTAACGAACCAAATTGAAGACGCCGGTGGGCCTTACTTGGCCCGCGAGCCGTAGTTTGGACACTTTTGCTGTAGAGGGAGGACAAGTTCAGCCTGACGGGTTTGATAAAGGGAAATTGGAGACACCAAGAAGAGAGACGAGCTGGGAAAACGGGGGAGGAGGGCGAAAGGAGGACCACTTCACACTTCAATCGGCTGTGTTGTGACAGCGCTGCTGTCAATCTGTTGATTGAGTAATTACCATGTCAATCAACACAGAGGTCAAAGCAGATGGGGCACCTGTGTGGGAGAGGCTATATAGTAATCGAGTGAGGAAAATACTTAAATTTTAAGGCGGCGAAAGTAGATTTTCTATTGTAGCCCTAACAGGAAAAGGCTGGAGAAGACTATACATTCAAGTTAAATGATTATATGAAATATTTAGCGTAAACATGTATTCCAAATCCAGAGGAGATGAAGAAGGAAACAGGACAATTTTGAAAGTGGTTGACCTATGCAGCATAAATGTTTCAAGCCATACCTAATATCAGACTTCATGTTCTTTCAGTAGAACATGTCCAAAAGTAACTATTAGTTAAAGAAGATAGGCCTGGCAATGCAATTACACTACCTCGGCCTTCCTTCCCCCTCTCTTTTGCACTGCCCGACGATCATCTCCTCCTACAAAAAAAAAAAGGAGCTAAGGATGTCAAAAGATGGATAATTTCCCCTCGGTACAATTTAACTGTCACTTTGCGTTGCCATTTACTATGGCACGCAGGCCTGTTAATGTCCCCAACTTTGCATGTCAGACACTTTCCAGCCAATTAAGCTAGGGGGAAAAAACCACGACCGAAGGCTTTGCTGGCGGAAACCTGAAGGATTAGACAAGGAAGTTAATTGTGCCTCATCATGCCATCTTCCTTCTCCACCCTCTCTACTCATCTTTTGTGTGACGAAGATCGGCAGGCCTGTTATCAAGCCACTGTCCTCGCACGGGGGGAGGACAGGGGGGTGTCTGCAGAACACAAATGAGACGCTGATCATGACACCACTAGCCTGTTGTTACGTGTGCTTAAGAACGGCGTTTAGTAATGCTAATAGGAGGTGCTGACACGAGGGGAGTGATGCCAGTTCAAGGGACTACAGCCTTCTACTTATTTGATGTTGGATAGTGAACATCAATGGGTTTCTCAGAACAGTAAAGACAGATGCCAAATAGTAATGGTTGTAACGATACGCCACAATCACAGTACGATATTTAACTTAGTTTTAAGGTCACGGTTTGGTTCAACTTGGGTACAGAAAGGGAATAAAGGCAAAACCCAAAACAGTGCAGCATTTGTGCAAACAGCTATAATGATATTTTTTTTTTAAAAACATACAAAACAAAAGAGCCCAGTTCCCCATTTCTACTAAACAATAGCGACACACTTTTTTCATCTCATCCACTTGTCTTTGTCCCTTTAAGTATTTAATCGGGTAGGCCAAGTGTTCCCAAACAAGAGACTTTCACGACTGAAGAGGGTTTTCAAGCTCTGGCAGTGGACATTTGTTTCTGGTGCATTTCTTTTGTCAGTTTCAAGTCTCTAGGGGAAAAAAAGAGCCTTGTTAGGCAAAACATGAATGTCCACTGCAGAAGACGTTGGTTCTTCGAAAGATATACACCAGGGTTGTCAAACGTCCGGCCCGAAAAGGTTTAATTGCGGCCCGCAAAATGAATTTTGCTAAGTATAAAAATGAGCTGCAATTTTTTAATGAAAGAAACTGCTGTTCTAAATGCGTCCACTGGATGTAGCAATAGTAATTCCAGTGTAATCCATATCACACTGTTTAAAGATGACGTGTCAGCTGACTTTAAGTGTCCTTTGGATTGGCTGTCACTACTCCAATCAGCGCAGGTGCAAGAATTTAGCTGCTCCTGTTGTGGCTGGCGGCAGACTAATGCTGTAGTGATGCACAAAACCATTCATTGTAAATTATCCACTCAACAGATAAAATAATAAAACGGTAAGATGAAAAGACTTAAGCCAACATGACCATAATTTTTGTAGTTAAAATTCTGTGCAGCGCTTGCAATTTGTTAACGGCATGATGTGCACTAGTGATGGATTGATGAGGCGTCATGAAGCGTTTCGACACATTGCAAAACTGTATTGATACTGTGTCGATACTGTGTCACTGAATACTGACATCTGCCAGACACTAAAAATCCCTACAGGCAACCTATGGACCGACTCAACTGACACTGATTTTATGACCTAGTATATACAATAATATAAACCAAGTCATTGTATTTGATTTAGTATTATTTCATATCTTCATTTAAATAAAAATGTATTTTTATCTTTTTTAGATACAGTCAATAAATAATGTGAACATGTATCATAACATGGAAATCTAAGAGAACGTGTTGTGAATGAGGATGCTTGTGGACTGGGAATTTTTATTTTTATTTATTTTTTACACATTTTTATTAAAAAAAAAAAACAGTTTTTCCAACGTATTCAATTTTAGACGATTTCTCTTCTTAGTTATTTCTCCGGCTGTAGAAAAGGCAGGGCACAGGGCACAGAGGAGTGCGACACAGTTTGCGTATCGGTCACATGACCGAAACAGCTCATGATCGGTCACGTGACTTTCTAAAAGCGGTACGCGCACCGACACAGGGTTTTGCTCTATGAGCTCGACGTATGCGCCGATGCATCGGTGTTGCCGGACCCATCACTAATGTGCACTCTGAATTCCATTGTAAAAATGAGTGTTTCTACATTTGTTGTGTGTTCTATTTTATTTTATGCTTACCATATTCACATTGGTTAAGTTTGTAGTTATATTACTTTTAATTTGACTGTCATGGTGTCAATTGACAATTGTTTTGATTATATAATAATTGTAATATTTGAATGATTATAAATGAATGTGTTGTGGATGTCACCAATGTGGCGGTTTGAGGAAACACTCGGTTGCTTTTCCAAACACGTCTAAGGGTAAACTGACAACATTAGAATGCTAAACAGGAAGTGCTTGAGGTTTATTGGTTTGTAAATATACTGAGAGTTCACTCTGTTCTTTATGGTGTTTTGAAAATTTTTCCTCAGAATTTTCAACTAACTTGAAGTGTTTTGCCAAGAGGATTATTTGTCATATGTACATTTTCAGAATGTGCTCGTTCTATTTGTATATATATATATATGGGCACCCTCAGTGTGACCTGTATGGCTGTTGACCAAGTATGCGGTGCATTCACTTGTGTGTGTGAAAAGCCGTAGATATTATGTGATTGGGCCGGCACGCAAAGGCAGTGCCTTTGTAAGTTGTATTGGCGCTCTGTACTTCTCCCTACGTCCGTGTGCCACTCCGTACAGCGACATTTTAAAAAAGTCATAAATTTTACTTTTTTAAACAGATACCGATAATTTCCAATATTGAATTTTAAAACATTTATCGGCAGTCCGATATTATCGGATATCTCTAATTTTCCTCCATGCGGCCCCTGAGATAAAATTAGTTTGACACCCCTTATATACACGCATCGGGCCTGTCAATCATTCTGAGTATTTCAACCTATTAAAGGCCTACTGAAACCCACTACTACCGACCACGCAGTCTGATAGTTTATATATCAATGATGAAATCTTAACATTGCAACACATGCCAATACGGCCGGGTTAACTTATAAAGTGCAATTTTAAATTTCCCGCTATACTTCCGGTTGAAAACGTCTTTGTATGATGACGTATGCGAGTGACGTCACTAGTTAAACGGAAGTATTGGTACACCTTTGAATCCAATACAAAAAAGCTCTGTTTTCATCTGAAAATTCCACAGTATTCTGGACATCTGTGTTGGTGAATCTTTTAATGAACAATGAAGACTGCAAAGAAGAAAGCTGTAGGTGGGATCGGTGTATTAGCGGCTGGCTGCAGCAACACAACCAGGAGGACTTTGACTTGGATGGCAGACGCGCTAGCCGCCGACCGCACGGATGGTCGGGTGAAGTCCTTCGTCCTTCCGTCGATCGCTGGAACGCAGGTGAGCACGGGTGTCTATGAGCAGATGAAGGCTGGCTGGCGTAGGTGGAGCGCTAATGTTTTTATCATAGCTCTGTGAGGTCCCGTTGCTAAGTTAGCTTCAATGGCGTCGTTAGCAACAGCATTGTTAATCTTCGCCAAGCTGGAAAGCATTAACCGTGTAGTTACATGTCCAGGGTTTAATAGTATTGTTGATTTTTTGTCTATTTTTCCAGTCAGGGGTTTATTTCTTTTGCTTATATCTGCATTTAAGCCCGATGCTATCACGTTAGCTCCGTAGCTAAAGTGTTTCGCCGATGTATTGTCGTGGAGATAAGTCACTGTGAATGTCCATTTTGCGTTCTCGACTCTCATTTTCAAGAGGATATAGTATCCGAGGTGGTTTAAAATACAAATCCGTGATCCACAATAGAAAAAGGAGAAAGTGTGGAATCCAATGAACCCTTGTACCTAAGTTACGGTCAGAGCGAAAAAAGATACGTCCTGCACTGCACTATAGTCCTTCACTCTCACTTTCCTCATCCACAAATCTTTCATCCTCGCTCAAATTAATGGGGTAATCGTCGCTTTCTCGGTCCGAATCTCTCTCGCTGCTGGTGTAAACAATAGGGAAATGTGAGCAGCACTCCGGTAGGGGCAAGGCTTTTTTTTAATCAGCGACCAAAAGTTGCGAACTTTATCGTCGTTGTTCTCTACTAAATCCTTTCAGCAAAAACATGGCAATATCGCGAAATGATCAAGTATGACACATAGAATGGATCGGTTATCCCCGTTTAAATAAAAAAAATTAATTTCAGTAGGCCTTTAAATTGTGGGAAATTCACAGTACACTCAGACTACAACCAGGCTGCCATATTGTCCCACAAACAATGTGATTGAGATAACCATTGAAAATCATAATGTGGACACACGATATCTGAAGAAATTGGAAGGAGTAAAACTCATCCCATTTCCAAAACTGAAGACAAACTGCGAAAAAAGCTTGTGGGAGACCGTCTTATCAGCTAAACATGAAGAACATCAACACGCACAAGGCTGTTTGTTCGAAGGTTAGTTCAGTAATTGAGTGAACAATTAATGTTCAAGAAATCCATAGCTACATCGTTACGTCCACAAATACAGAGCATTACACAATTTACTTTCCCCGAGTTGTTTTGATTGTTGACGACGCATAGACCTGTGTGTGTAGCTACAGGCCTACTGAAGATACATATTTATTTTTATGAATGGTAAACAAAAAGAAGTAGCTTAATGTAGTCGTTTGCTTCGTCAACGACACGCAGGTTTATGTTTGCAGTTATACGCCTACTGAAGAAATGTATTGTTCTATGAACGTAGCTTGTGGTGGAATATAACACTTTTTCCATCTAATCTTTAAGGTAGCTATCTGGGTGATTACGGTTAGTAAAAATGATAGCAAGGAATCTTCTATTTTTTTGGTAAATTTTAATGTGCAGTCTTTGTTGTGAGGGATGTTTCTGCATTAACCGCTAGCACTTCACGTCAACACGCACATCGGAATTACCCCCTTCCGAAACACAAATTTCATGAATGTATCCTTGGGTAAAACAATCTAGCCCTCTCCTAAGTGATCGTTGCAACAAGTTTTGTGCAGCGAGAATGAAAGATATGCTAGTTTTGTCTGAAATTTAAACGAGTGATTGCTGATCGTCCGCCATCTGTGACGACAGCTTGTGGGTCATGACAACAGTAACCAGGGGGTGCAGTTTAAAGGGTCAGAGGCGTCCATTGAGATCAGTTTAGTTTTGCTTCCTGTCAGTAACTCAATGCTCTTTCAGTGGGAAATCAATATGCCATTACAAGGTACCTGATTATAAATACATTAACCACCAACACCTGTTGCTGGTTGAAAAACATGATTATTTCCTATCGGATGTTGGAATGTGAACATTAAGGTTTTTCAGTACAATAAAAATAGATGCCAAATAGATGTTAGTTGGTACCACACCAATATGTGATGGTTTTTGTGCAAATCGATTTTGTGTTACTTGCGAATGAGGCGTTCTCCCAAGTTGCATCGCTCTCTTTTCATTTCCACCAATTTCAACGAGGCTCGTACACGTCCTCCATCTCCCCGCTCATTAGCATTTCTGTCACTAATCACTCCCAAGCTGCAGCCGCAGATAGCTGCCAAGATGGAGTGGTAGCAGGTTAGCCGAGACAATGCCGAGCGGACGGGCGCGAAGGCTAACAGGGCGGCGCGTATGATGGCTGTCGAGGGCTAATTTGCCACAGAAGTGTTCATTAAGTCATTAAGCTGCGACGAGACGGGCGCAGGCGAGAATGATGCCTCCTTTGTCCTCGTTTACATCAGCACGCTCTGCCTCCTCCTCAACCCAACAATCGGTTTGTCCGCTGAGTGACGGAATGAAAATGACTGATAAAGAGGGGAAAGTAGACTCCAAAGTCATGTGTTTGCAGCTCCAAATGGACAACAAGGTGAACAGCATCTTGAACCTTCTGTGCAATACCATCGCATAGAGTAACAGTCAAATGTTTGGAGACATTTTATTGTTGAAAAGGGTGAGAAAGTGTGTCCAAATGTTTTACTGGTGCATTTCATTTCATGTTTTGAACACAGATCGTTGTTGTATACTTGAGAGTAATCAACAAGTCTAATTTAATGCTTTTTAATGTCTTCTTTTTAACTGTTTTTTAAACGCTTGGGTTGGTTTTAAAGTGTTTGTAATTTAACATAAACTCAATTAAACATGGATGAAACCAAGGTCCACAGTATGGTTGACCCCTAATATTGGTGCCATTTATCCATAACAGTGTTTCACAAAGATTCCAGTTTTTTTTTTGGCTCGCAATTTTTCAGAGGGGAAAGAATGTCCCTTATTTTCTGGAAAAATGTCCTTATTATATAAGTGTTAACATAGCCAATTATAATAGTAATAATAATGGATTAGATTTATATAGTGCTTTTCTATAGATTATGCGAATTAGACGATCCCCCTTACCCAAAAAAAATCAACAACAAAAACTACAAAAATGGGCTTGTCCACCTGGGTCCAAGTCACAACCCGTGTGTGTGTGTGTGTGTTTATGTACTGCTCGCTACTGACGATGACCCAAGAGTAAATTAGCCTGCTAATCGCGCCGAAGCAGTGATTACCGAGTGAACCCGTAAAGTGTTTGTGGCAGAATTACTATGAAAATCAACAGTGGCAGAGGAGCACCTGCAAAGTTGACAGCATCGACACTTGAGGTAAACACTGTATGAAAGTATGCGTATAGCCTCAGTGTGTCCCCCAACGGTGCATGCCATGGCTGGGCTAAATCCAGCAATTAGTGCTCTGTACATAATTAACATGCTAATGAGATGATCTACTTAAAAAGCTACTCTGATAAATAGAGCACACACATAACGGTGTGGAAGGGGGGTGGGGTCATAGTCGTGACCTCGCGACCAGTGTTTGATAATACTGATCTGCATTTTGTAACACACAAACATACACTTTGGTTGTAGAGCAGTGGGTGGGAGAGAAGAGGAGAGGTTGCAGCTGCTGAGTCCGCAACAACAAAGCCTGGCATGGACGCCATACTCAGGAACAAAAACTGCACACAAATGAGCAATTTCCACATCCTCTCTCTGTCGGAAGCACTGACCCAGAATTCAACCTCGGCATTGATCACAGGGAGAGATGAGCGACGTGCCCGGACACTCATATTTACACACACCTGCTGACTGGATGTGGCAGAAAAAAACACAAAACTACTGCACTGAGTCTGACCCAAATATAAGACGCATTCTGGATTCTTATTACTGTAATTTTAACGCTGGACTATCTAAAATAATATTTTCAAAGCTTTTCGTCAAATTTGAGCAGGTAAAAAAAAAAAATTGCAAATTATAAAAAATAATCTACAGAAATTGCCACTCCTCTCTGAGCGGCCACCTTACCGTGGTAGAGGAGTTTGCGTGTCCCAATGATCCTAGGAGCTATGTTGTCCGGGGGCTTTATGCCCCCTGGTAGGGTCTCCCAAGACAAACTGGTCCTAGGTGAGGGATCAGACAAAGAGCAGCTCGAAGACCTCAATGAAAAATAAAACCTATGGACTCAGATTTCCCTCGCCCGGACGCGGGTCACCGGGGCCCCCCTCTGGAGCCGGGCCCCCCTCTGGAGCCAGGCCCGGAGGTGGGGCACGATGGCGAGCGCCTGGTGGCCGGGCCTGTCCCCATGGGGCCCGGCCGGGCACAGCCCGAAGAGGCAACGTGGGTTCCCCCTCCAATGGGCTCACCACCCATAGCAGGGGTCATAGAGGTCGGGTGCGATGTGAGCTGGGCGGCAGCCGAAGGCAGGGCACTTGGCGGTCCGATCCTCGGCTACAGAAGCTAGCTCTTGGGATGTGGAACGTCACCTCGCTGGGGGGGAAGGAGCCTGAGCTAGTGCGCGAGGTGGAGAAGTTCCGACTAGACATAGTCGGACTCACTTCGACGCACAGCAAGGGCTCTGGAACCAGTTCTCTCGAGAGGGGCTGGACTCTCTTCTACTCTGGCGTTGCCGGCAGTGAGAGGCGACGGGCTGGGGTGGCAATTCTTGTTTCCCCCCGGCTCAGAGCCTGCATGTTGGAGTTCAACCCGGTGGACGAGAGGGTAGCTTCCCTCCGCCTTCGGGTGGGGGAACGGGTCCTGACTGTGGTTTGCGCTTACGCGCCAAACCGCAGCTCAGAGTACCCACCCTTTTTGGATTCACTCGAGGGAGTACTTGAGAGTGCTCCCCCGGGTGATTCCCTCGTTCTACTGGGGGACTTCAATGCTCATGTTGGCAGCGACAGTGTAACCTGGAGAGGCGTGATTGGGAAGAATGGCTGCCCGGATCTGAACCCGAGCGGTGTTTTGTTATTGGACTTTTGTGCCCGTCACGGATTGTCCATAACAAACACCATGTTCAAACATAAGGGTGTCCATATGTGCACTTGGCACCAGGACACCCTAGGCCGCAGTTCCATGATCGACTTTGTAGTTGTGTCGTCGGATCTGCGGCCTCATATTTTGGACACTCAGGTGAAGAGAGGGGCGGAGCTTTCTACCGATCACCACTTGGTGGTGAGTTGGCTGCGATGGTGGGGGAGGATGCCGGACAGACCTGGCAGGCCCAAACGCATTGTGAGGGTTTGCTGGGAACGTCTGGCAGAGTCTCCTGTCAGAGAGAGTTTCAATTCCCACCTCCGGAAGAACTTTGAACATGTCACGAGGGAGGTGCTGGACATTGAGTCCGAATGGACCATGTTCTGCACCTCTATTGTCGAGGCGGCTGATTGGAGCTGTGGCCGCAAGGTAGTTGGTGCCTGTCGTGGCGGTAATCCTAGAACCCGTTGGTGGACACCGGCGGTGAGGGATGCCGTCAAGCTGAAGAAGGAGTCCTATCGGGTTCTTTTGGCTCATAGGACTCCTGAGACAGCGGACAGGTACCAACAGGCCAAGCGGTGTGCGGCTTCGGCGGTCGCGGAGGCAAAAACTCGGACATGGGAGGAGTTCGGGGAAGCCATGGAAAACGACTTCCGGACGGCTTCGAAGCGATTCTGGACCACCATCCGCCGCCTCAGGAAGGGGAAGCAGTGCACTATCAACACCGTGTATGGTGAGGATGGTGTTCTGCTGACCTCGACTGCGGATGTTGTGGATCGGTGGAGGGAATACTTCGAAGACCTCAATCCCACCAACACGTCTTCCTATGAGGAAGTAGTTCCTGGGGAATCTGTGGTGGGCTCTCCTATTTCTGGGGCTGAGGTTGCTGAGGTAGTTAAAAAGCTCCTCGGTGGCAAGGCCCCGGGGGTGGATGAGATCCGCCCAGAGTTCCTTAAGGCTCTGGATGCTGTGGGGCTGTCTTGGTTAACAAGACTCTGCAGCATCACGTGGACATCGGGGGCGGTACCTCTGGATTGGCAGACCGGGGTGGTGGTTCCTCTCTTTAAGAAGGGGAACCGGAGGGTGTGTTCTAACTATCGTGGGATCATACTCCTCAGCCTTCCCGGTAAGGTCTTTTCATGTGTGCTGGAGAGGAGGCTACGCCGGATAGTCGAACCTCGGATTCAGGAGGAACAGTGTGGTTTTCGTCCTGCTCGTGGAACTGTTGACCAGCTCTATACTCTCGGCAGGGTCCTTGAGGGTGCATGGGAGTTTGCCCAACAGTCTACATGTGTTTTGTGGACTTGGAGAAGGCATTCGACCGTGTCCCTCGGGAAGTCCTGTGGGGAGTGCTCAGAGAGTATGGGGTATCGGACTGTCTGATTGTGGCGGTCCGCTCCCTGTATGATCAGTGCCAGAGTTTGGTCCGCATTGCCGGCAGTAAGTCGGACATGTTTCCAGTGAGAGTTGACAAGGCTGCCCTTTGTCACCGATTCTGTTCATAACTTTTATGGACAGAATTTCTAGGCGCAGTCAAGGCGTTGAGGGGATCTGGTTTGGTGGCTGCAGGATTAGGTCTCTGCTTTTTGCAGATGATGTGGTCCTGATGGCTTCATCTGGCCAGGATCTTCAGCTCTCGCTGGATCGGTTCGCAGCTGAGTGTGAAGCGACTAGGATGAGAATCAGCACCTTCAAATCCGAATCCATGGTTCTCGCCCGGAAAAGGGTGGAGTGCCATCTCCGGGTTGCGGAGGAGACCCTGCCCCAAGTGGAGGAGTTCAAGTACCTCGGAGTCTTGTTCACGAGTGAGGGAAGAGTGGATCGTGAAATCGACAGGCGGATCGGTGCGGCGTCTTCAGTAATGCGGACGCTGTATCGATCCGTTGTGGTGAAGAAGGAGCTGAGCCGGAAGGCAAAGCTCTCAATTTACCGATCGATCTACGTTACCATCCTCACCTATGGTCATGAGCTTTGGGTTATGACAGAAAGGACAAGATCACGGGTACAAGCGGCCGAAATGAGTTTCCTCCGCCGGGTGGCGGGGCTCTCCCTTAGAGATAGGGTGAGAAGCTCTGCCATCCGGGGGGAGCTCAAAGTAAAGCCGCTGCTCCTCCACATCGAGAGGAGCCAGATGAGGTGGTTCGGGCATCTGGTCAGGATGCCACCCGAACGCCTCCCTAGGGAGGTGTTTAGGGCACGTCCGACCGGTAGGAGGCCACGGGGAAGACCCAGGACACGTTGGGAAGACTATGTCTCCCGGCTGGCCTGGGAACGCCTCGGGATCCCCCGGGAGGAGCTGGACGAAGTGGCTGGGGAGAGGGAAGTCTGGGCTTCCCTGCTTAAGCTGCTGCCCCCGCGACCCGACCTCGGATAAGCGGAAGAAGATGGATGGATGGATGGATCTACAGAAATTATTATTTTTTAAATATCTGAGTGCAGTAATGTAAAATGTCACAAAAATGGCCAAATTAAGTCTTTATGTTGTGCATTAGTTTTTACTGTGCAGACTTTTGGTCCCATTACAAAAATAGAGTGGCCGCTATGTGAACTACACCAAAATACGTAAATGTATCTATTTTTGAGTTTTAGCATGAACACAGCTTTAGCTATACATAAATTATGATGTTAATTTTATGATAATAGTGGTTGTCAGCAAATAACCGTCAAGCAACCAAGAAATGTGCGTGTATAAAATATTTGATATTAAAGCCTGATTAAAAATATTTGATATTAAAGCCTGATTAAAAAGGGTTCTTTCTTGTTAAGGTTTTGTCCAATTTTTTTTATTTTTTATTTTTTATATAGGGGCAATGGAAACTTATATTCAGACCTATCTTATATTTGGGTCAATACGGTAATGCCCCACAAAATTAATCATGTTCTTGCCAAGACAAAGTTTTGACTTGTTTAAGTATGTGCTGAAAGGGGTGAACAAATATATGGGGCGTACTATATTCCGGCTCATTTTATATACGGGTCAGTATGGTATTAGAGCAAGACATTAATCAATCATAACTGCGCTAAGATAAAATTGTTGTGTGTTCTAATAGGTACTGATAAGTAGTGCTCAAAGATACGGGGCAGTCTTATATTTTTTGTATGTGGGTCAATACGGTAACACTCAACATTAATTATATTTGGGCTAAGATTAAGTTTTAACTTGTGTAAAAAGGTGCTGATCATGGGTGCGCAAATATATGGGGTCGTCCTATATTCAGGATCATACTACACTGTATATGGGTCAATATGGTATTACACCACAACATTAATCATATTTACGCTCAGGTTAAGTTTTTTACCTGTTCAAATAGTTGTTGATCAGGGTGCACAAAAGTATGGGGTTGTCTTACATTCGGGTCCATACAATAATACACAACAGGATTAATTATATTGGTTTTTACCTGTTCAAAGAGACACTGGTCAGGGGTGCACAAATATATGGGCTTGTCTTATATGCAGGGTCATTTTATAAATGGGTCAATATGGTAACACACAACATGCATTATATTTGGGCTAAGATTAAGTTTTAACCTGTTTAAATTAGGTTCTGATAAGGGGTGCGCAAATATACGGGGTCGTCCTATATTCAGGATCATCCTATATATGGGTCAATATGCTATTACACCACAACGTTATTCATATTCACGCTCAAATTAGATAGACACTGATGAGGGTTGCGTAAACATATGGGGTTGTCTTATATTCAGGGAAGTTTTAGATATGGGTCAATATAGTAACACAAAACATGAATTATAGGATTAAGTTTGAACCTGTTTAAAAAGGTGCTGACCAGAGGTGCGCAAATATATGCGGTCGTCCTATATTCAGAATAATTTTATATATGGGTCGTTATGGTATTACACCACGACATTAATCATATTCAGGCTAAGATTACGTTTTTACCTGTTCAAATAGGTGTTGATCACGGTTGCGCAAAGATATGGGGCTGTCTTATATTCAGGGTTATTTTTTATATGGGTCAATGTGGTAACACACAACATGAATTATGTTCATGCTAAGATAAGGTTTTATCCGGTTTAAATTAGGTCCTGAATAAGGGTGTGCAAAGATATGGGGCTGTCTTACATTTGGCTCGATACAATACTACACAACAAGATTAATCATATTGGTTTTTACCTGTTCAAATAGACACTGATCAGGAGTGCACAAATATACGGGGTTGTCTTATATGCAGGGTCATTTTATACATGGGTCAATATGGTAACACAACATGTAATATATTTGGGCTAAGATGAAGTTTTAACCTGTTGAAAAAAGTGCAGAAGAGGGGTCCGCAAATACACTACCGTTCAAAAGTTTGGGGTCACCCAAACAATTTTGTGGAATAGCCTTCATTTCTAAGAACAAGAATAGACTTTTGAGTTTCAGATGAAAGTTCTCTTTTTCTGGTCATTTTGAGCGTTTAATTGACCCCACAAATGTGATGCTCCAGAAACTCAATCTGCTCAAAGGAAGGTCAGTTTTGTAGCTTCTGTAACAAGCTAAACTGTTTTCAGATGTGTGAACATGATTCCACAAGGGTTTTCTAATCATCAATTAGCCTTCTGAGCCAATGAGCAAACACATTGTACCAGTAGAACACTGGAGTGATAGTTGCTGGAAATGGGCCTCTATACACCTATGTAGATATTGCACCAAAAACCAGACATTTGCAGCTAGAATAGTCATTTACCACATTAGCAATGTATAGTGTATTTCTTTAAAGTTAAGACTAGTTGAAAGTTATCTTCATTGAAAAGTACAGTGTTTTCTTTTAAAAATAAGGACATTTCAATGCGACCCCAAACTTTTGAACGGTAGTGTATATGCGATAGTCCTATATTCAGGACCATCCTACATATGGCTACAACAAACAACGGTCAAGCAACTAAGAAATATAATGTGTGTATGAAATAATTAACTGATATTAAACTCTAATTAAAAAGGGTCTTTTTTGTTATGATTTTGTCAGATTTGTTTTTTTTTTACTAAAAACCTTTTATTCAGACCTATCTTATATTTGGGTCAATACGGTAATACCCCCCAAAATTAATCATGTTCTTGCCAAGACAAAGTTTTGAATTGTTTGAATAAGTGCTGATTGGGGTTGTCCTATATTCAGGGTCATCTTGTAAAACGAGTTAAAATGGTATTACACCATAACATTAATCATATTCGTGCTAAGATTAAGTTTTTACCTGTTCAAATAGATGTTGATCAGGAATGTGCAACAATACTTGGCTGTCTTATATTCAGGGTCATTTTATATATGGTTCAATAAAATAACACACAACATGATGCCAATATGAGGTTTTAACCGGTCAAAATTAGGTCCTGATTAGGGGTACGTCAAAGACATGTTTTTGTCTTATATTCGGGTCAATACATTAATATACATCAAGATGAAGTAATATTGTTTTTTACCTGTTCAAGTAGACACTGATCAGGGGTGCGCAAAGATTGGCGCTGGGCTTGGCCAGTCCGAGGGTAAATATGGTGTCTTGGAGGTGTTGGACAGCGGGGGCGCCATTGGACATGACTTCGTTGAGGGTGTGGAAGAGCAAAGCCAGATGGTTGTCGTTCAGGACCACGTCCTTTTCCTTCATCTCCTTCAGGATGTCCACGGCCTCTGGATGTGGGGGGCAAAGAGAAGTTCATCTATCTCCACATTCATGCCAGCTGCTCTTTCAAGTCTAACTGAGTGGTAACAGTAGACACAAAGTAGAAACAAAGACAGGGAAAAGTGAGGAAGAAAAAAACTGGTTGGGTGTGTGAGTGTAATAATAAAGGCCCCTTTAGCTAATTCCATGTGGGGGAAACAAACCCGTATTAAAGCAGCATTTTGCTCCCAGCGGGGATGCAAATGCAACCCTGTATAATGCCAACTCTGCGTTAATTGCTACGTGCGGGTTTCTAAACGAGACTACAATTACCGGACCCCGACAACGAAGGCCGGCTTTTTGCCGTGGCCATGTGGGAAGGGGGTTTTGGGGAGGGGGGTAAATTATAGGTATGCTGCGACGAGGGCCAGTCGTGGCCTCGACGAGACCTCTGTAAACGGGATGAGGGGCCGATCCATTTTCCATGGAAATGGAGGGCTATTTACCTTCGCCACGCGCCCATCTGGACAACACGGGAGGGCTGAGTGGTGAACGGGGAGTGCGCATGTATGTGTGTGTGTGTCTCAGTAATTAAGATGCATTTACGGTCTATTTGGACAGCTGCTAATGAATGGGTTGATAGCGATACAGCCGCTTTCCACCACAGATACTAATCTATACAAAATGACCCAGGGGAAGCACGTGTGCAGAATATTTAAATTAATAAAGTGTGTAATTAAACTGTATGTCAATAATTGGAATGTGCCTAAAAGCAAAAATATATATAAAATGTATACTGTATAACAGGGGTGTCCACATTTTTTCCACGAGGGCCATATAAAGAAAAAACTAAAGATGTGGGGCCATTTTAATATTTTAAGTTTTGAAAACAAGCCAAAACTAACCCATGTAGACATGCCAAGAAGTTACACATATTTAAAGAAAAGGGGCCAACACAGCTTACTTTGGATTAATTCTTGAATGAAACTACCGTAATGCTTTACTACCGCTTCTATTCTATCTACCGCCAAGTCTCCTGGAGTCGCAGCGCTTCAAAATGTTGCAACTTGCCGTATTGTTCACAACAAATTAGTACTTTTTTCTTCAAGCAGTTTTCAACTTTTGCAAATAAACACCTCTCTCCAATGATCTCCTGCTTCTGATTAACACTGTCTTCTTGGCGGATTTGGGAAATAAACACCATAGCTATACTTCGAACATTTCCAGTAGTCTATTCTTTTTTGGGGTTGCTAAACTTACATGTTACTCCTGTTTTTGTGAAAGTCTTTCTCTCTCTATATCATTTTCTGACACACGTTAATCACCGAAACCAATTGCTCGCAGTAGATCTGACCAAATGGAGCAATCCATCTGCCATCCAATCACCAGCCACCACCTCCCTCGCTGCTTTTACCCGTCTGGTGAGCCAGTATGCATATCCATCAGCTCATCCGTGCGTCGGGGCCAGCAAAGTGAGCCCCACAGACACACACACAGACAGACACACACACACAGACAGACACACACACATAAGAAGACGAGGGAGGAGGACAAGCCAGGTAAACAAACATCACACAGCCCAGTGATTCATCTAATGTTGCACGACTTGACTTGCAGGTGAAAATACGCACAAAAGAGCAGCAAAAGACGAAGTGTGGACAGAAAGACGGGTGCCAAAGGGGCCAAGGGCAGGTCAAAGAGACAAGTGGTGATGGAGAGGTGCATTTAAATAGATGGGAGCTGTTATACAGTAGGGTTTTGATGGTCCAGAAGACCACTATGATGCTTCAAAGTAGGGCTGACAGGTTGAATGGATGATGGATGCACTTGACTTGGTTGGCGAATGAAATGGGCGATATTTAGGATGCTTCTCTGAAGTCAGAACACATTTTTAGTGTAGTTTTTAGTAAGGACAAAACCATATCTTTTATTTAAGAGTTAATTGTTGGGTACTAACGCATGGCCATAAACAGCCACAATGTTTATCACTAATTGTTACTGATAATTAAGGCTGTAACGATATGAACATTTTTGATCAAAATTATTACGGTTATCATTATTATTGCGGTATCGTTAATGTGCTCTAAAAGTACTCATACACACACTAGAATCTTTTGACCAAGTTTTTTTTTTTCCAATAATAACTCAAATAAATAGAACTGTTGCACCACTATGTTGCACGTTTTGTGTTTATTGTTCACTGATAGTGATTTAGTCTTAGTATTTTACTGTTTTAACGGCTAAACTTTTGTTTTAAATAGTGGTTTGTACTGTAGCACTTTTAAATGTATTCAAATGAGAAGTGTGTTAATAAGTAAATCTATTTATTATTTCTGGCGGGCATTGTGGTGTCCTACTCTGTTAAGCGGTCCTTGAAGGCACCGTAAAAACATCTACGTCTCATATTTCTTTGAGTAAAGAACAAATACTCTGTTTTAAGCGAGCACAATTGAATAGCTTAGTTTCTCAGACAGTAATGCGTTTATATAAGTTTGGATTGGTGTATGTCGTTTAACGGGAAAAGACGTTTAAGTATTTTGTTTTTACGTTAGCATTTAAGCTAGCGAGCGTGCCCCAGTCAGTTTATCAAAGTGCAGTTATCAATTAGACCATTTTAACGGTAACACTAATCCTTGTATGTTTTATTGTGGTTGATATTATTGTTAGATCTCTTTGTCTTCAAGGCCTTGGCGATATAGCTTAAAAATTCAATTTACAAAATGTTTTCCGATTCTTTTCTTTACTTCTTTAAGAAACCAATAAATACAAATGACAGATAATTCCAAACAAGTTTTGCTTTTAAAACGTTAATATTAAATGTCAAGACTTTTACCGCAGTTATCATTATTACTGTTTTTCATTACATCCCTACTGATTATATAAGTAAATGCAGCTTGTAGCGCAAATATAATCTTCACTCTTGTCAAAACCAAGCTATTCTGCTTAACACGAATTAGGGAACCAATAAATGGGTCATACGGTAAATGACAGGACACAGGCTTCTTTGGATATTGGGAGCAGATTATGCGACAATAGCAAATATTGCAATGTTTATTGTCAAGAAGTAGAATGAGGATCAAAGTAGATGAAAAGACACGTGCTGATAAAATGAACCGAGACGAACATGATAAACGAGCAGCAGTAAATTAATTGTCGACACAGAGGAAAGTGGGGGCGTAATGAAAGTGATAACAATAAAGGTTAAAGACGATAAGGAAGTGAACTGGCGTGTGCTGAACCACAGGAAAAAGAATAAAAAGCCATTAAAAATAGATTTTTCTCTCTTTTTTTTTAAAAACAACAAGGAGAAATTATGTTTACCCGGACCGAGCGGACCACCAGCGCCTGGGCGGGTACGAGCTAACGTCAAGGTTAGCCATGTGTGCTAATGTGGGTGACAAGCGTCTCGCCCAATGTGTGCACTCTGGCTAATGGCGAGTGCGTTAGCGCTGACGATACCCAAGCCAACACACACGGGCGGACACTCCGTCGTGCCCAACAAATGCCTTTTGCTTGGATTCACATGCAAATTTCTGTGTGTGTGAGAGAGTGTATGTGTGCGTGTCTGTGTGTGTGTGTGGCACTTTGATGGACATGATCTGCCATGAGCATCAAGGCGGATTTCAATAATTCCAGAAAAATACACAAAGTCCTGCAATTTCCCCCTCTCTCATTTCTCACTGATGCAGGGATGCGGAAGTGTGTGTGTGTGCGCGCAACGTAGACAAGCAAAGCGAGAGGGAGGACAGCAGACAGGACAGACAAGGGAAACATTTGGCTGTCATTGTGTGCAAAAAGCAAAGCGCCAACACTGATGGTAATTGGGTCTTCGATGGGCTGAAGGAAATCCACCGTAGCATTCCGAAAATGGTCGGCTAATATGCTAGAAGGGACACAGACAGACTGGCGACACACACGTAGCAGGGGTATTTTACATTCTTACAAAGTCCTTTAAATTGAATATTAGGAAACGTATTGTTGTTTTTGGCATTTTAAGTAAGACCAACTAAAAGTGTGTCTACACAGTGCAAAGCCGCTTCTCAGGTACTATAAGCCGCACCCCATGGCAAAAAATTAAAAAAAATTCCATGTAGCATTATCACTGGAGGACTAGAGGAAAAGGAATGGCAAAGTATGCTACACATACATACACAACAAGCAGGACGACACAAGAAGCTAACTGCTAATGCTTAAATGTAAAGTAGCGGTGATTGATCCAGATGTCGATACCATTAATTCCTAGTTTAAAATCAGTATATAAACAATACTAAAGTGAATCCCGTAAATTCCGGACTATAAGCTGCTACTTTTTTCCTACACTTTGAACCCTGCGCATTATAAAATGAACTGGCTAATTAATGGATTTTTCTTCACTGGCGTCAATAGGCTTTTTTGTGGTGTGTTTTGTTATTGTTTACAAACCCAGGGAGGAAAGTATCTGGACACAGGAAGGGTTTTAGGGCAAAACTCAAATTATTTATATGGGAGCAAACAATAGTTCTTTGCTTTTGGTTTATTTATTGTGCACTAGACAATTTAATTTGTTTTAAAAAATGTATGTAACATTCAAAACATCAACTGATTTACAAAAATGCTAGCACATTCTAAATCTAATAAGACAGGCTTTATGAAAATGTGTTTGTGTGTTTACTTAAGTTACCTGCTATAACACATTTTCAGTTCTATAATCTGTTAAAGTATTAGATCAGTACTTGAAATCGGATAGGATCTGAGGCAAAAAAACGGATCGGCGGTCAAAAATGTTGATTGGGACATCCCTACTTGTTAGCAAATGTGCTTAAAAGGAAGCTACATGTTCCTTTTTCATGCACTCAAAATCCTTATTCAGGTTTTTTTTTCTTTAAAAATCCATTATATAAAATGAAATTTTTACATTTAGGAAATTACGGCCTCTGTCCAGAAATCACCTGCTTTCAATAAATCTTTTTGGGGTTTTATGTAACTAAATGTCCCAGCATATAGAGTATTAAAGATAATTATAAACAAATAAATGTGGTTAAATAAACCCTCTGTCTTGTCAAGTTGCAACAAGAAACCATTTCGACCTTAAAAGATACCTCAGTTATCTTAGGCTGAGATCATTTAAAATCCATGGGAGAACTCAGAAAGTTTGAAGAAGATGGAATAAAAACGAAAAGTGGTGCTTAAGTGCATTGGAACATCTAAGGAGGAGGTGGACCAAAGCCGACTCTTAAAGTGCCGCGGCTTCAAGTGCACTCCAACACACGGTGGACAAATCAATAACGACAACAACAACAACTTACCTTCCAATCGGTCATTCTTGGCTAGGAGCTTGACGAGCATGATGTATTTGCTCGCATCCAGCACCACTGATGAGTCTTTGCGACTCCTGGAGAGGGAACGACATTGTCTATTAATGTATTCCAGTCAAGGTAACGCAACTCATCTATTGTAGGCGCATGCAGGAACCAAGTGATGAAGAATGGCGTAAATGGGGGAGCGTTTCTTGTTTTACGTGGGCGGACTTTGCATTAATGTCTCTCCTAATACCAGTCAAGTTAAATTTTAATGGCAAAATACAGGTTGCAGCGCATGTAGCAGAGGTGTGTGTGTGTGTTTGTGTGGTCCACGTACATTTCCCTCTTCAGGCTCATCGCCTCGTCCACATTGTCGCAGCTGCAACAAAGGCTGATGAGGATGGCGTAGGCCCCACTTGTCATTTGGTCCTCGTATTGCTGCTTCAGCTCCAGGGCACGCTGCATGTTCTGAAAAGATGCAAAAACACTCAGAAAAGACTGCAATGGAGCCTCAAACCTCAAAAACATACATTTTACTTGCTTTTGAAGCCTACGTTCAAGTAAGTAATGCTTTTAGCATGTGCACTTTCAAGGCACCTGCTAGTGAAACAAATGTGTTTAATCGAAGGGTGCACGATAGATTCCGAATTAGAATGTCACACAGATTAATCGGATAGCAAATAATCCTCTAATAACCGATAAAATAAAAACCCTCCAATGTGGCGAGATTACCCGTACTGTGCTGTTGGTGTGTTAAGAGTGAGCAAATTAAGCGCTTCATTTCTGCCGTGCAGCCTTTCATAAACAAACGCAGCGTTTTTATAAATGGTTGATTTATATAGGCTAGTAGCCTATATAAATCAACCATTTATAAATACACATTAGTAGGCTAAATGAACCTCTTTAACATAAAACACAGCGTTGATCGTGTGGGACTTCTTCGTTGTTTCAGAGAAAGATTTTTACATGCTCTTTCCACCAAATGCTCAGCAAACATTACACAGTGAGGGAAAAAAAACATCACGTATCAACACATCAAACCTTATCAGCCAGCTAAAACGCTAGGAACGCTACGACAGTGTTTTGAAAGCCAACAAAGACTCGGGATGGGTATCGTTCACATTTGAACCGAAACGGTACCAATTACCAGTACCTGGGAATCAACACCGGTACTTGACTGAACTATTCATCCATCCATCTTCTACCGCTTGTCCCTCTAGGGCAGTGTTTTTCATTTTTTTCATTTAAAAAATGCAGAGGCACACCACCAGCAGAAATCATCAAAAAATTAAACTCGGCAGCCGATATTGACAGTAAAAATTTGTTGTCGCAATTGTTGGATAGGATTTTAAAGCATAACCAAGCATGCATCAATATGGCTCTTGTCTCAAAGTAGGTGTACTGTCACCACCTGTCAAATCACACCCTGACTTATTTTGACTTTTTTGCTGTTTTCCTGTGTGCGGTGTTTTTGTTCTTGTCTTGCACTCCTATTTTGGTGGCTTTTTCTCTTTTTTCTGTATTTTCCTGTAGCAGTTTGTCTTCCTTGAGCGCTATTCCCTACATCTACTTTGTTTTAGCAATCAAGAATATTTCAGTAGTTTTTATCCTTCTTTGTGGGGACATTGTTGATTGTCATGTACATCGTGGACGCCGTCTTGGCTTCGCAGTAACTCTTTGCTGTCGTCCAGCATTCTGTTTTTGTTTACTTTGTAGCCAGTTCAGTTTTAGTTTCGTTCTGCATAGCCTTCCCTAAGCTTCAATACATTTTCTGAAGGGCACTCACCTTTTGTTTATTTTTGGTTTAAGCATTAGACACCTTTTTACCTGCACGCTGCCTCCCGCTGTTTCCGACATCTACCAAGCAATTAGCTACCGGCTGCCACCTACTGCCTCCTCATAAACTATCACCCAGAAAAGATATTTGAACATCAGTTTGTGAGGTATTTACATTAATAAGAGTTATATTGTCAGGTAACTTTTCTGAGTAACAGCATATTCCAGACAGATATAAACATGTCCACTGTGGAGGACACCGCTTCTCAGAAAGTTAAAGTTGAAAGACGCTAAAGTGAACATTATTGTTTTACACTGGATGTTTACGTTGTCACTTCAAAGACACGCAATTTTAAAGTATTTTTGTTGTTTGTTTGCTTGAAACATTAGATGTCCCTGCACAATTCTTTGCACTAAAACATTCATGTGTGTAGTAATAAATATGATTAGAACATTTTAGCATGTTTGTGTTGAAATACAGTAAGTGTGTTTATCCTAAACATTCTTGCCACTTAATTACCACTATAACATTTGAAAGTTGTTGTTTTTTGGACACATACCACAATATTATTGTACAGTGAGATTTTGATATTGTTAAATCCCTAGTGTTAAGTCAACAACCCGACATGACATCACGTACAAAAAGGTATCAAAAAATGGCACCGATTGATTTTGCATGAATCGATACCCGGTCGTACAGACATAATTTGGTTCGATGTCTGTAAAATTCGGTACCCATCCCTAACAAAGACGCTCGCTGCTAAAAGAGCTAGCCCAAAACCAGTTGCAAAGAAATGCCCTGAGCTTGTTCGTTTCGTTATGGCATATGAAAAGTGTAAAATGCTTGCCAAACACAACCTGAGGGCTAAAGCAATCTGTGATTTTATCATGGAAATGATGGTGCTGGACAACCACCCTTTAACATTATTGAAGATACTGGATTTTGCCAAGACAAATCTACAAAAACAGTACACTTTGTCAAGTCTACTTTAGAATCTCTTACCTCCAGGTGTGCAGAAATTACAGTTAAATCTGAATGTATAAAAATAAAAGATATAAATAAGATATCGGTTTTCGGTATTGATATCGGCCTTGATAAGCATGAAGTTATTAGTATTGGCTTGAAAAAAAAAATATATTGTGCTTTCTTAATTTTAACCAAAGGATGTAGAAAGTCATTTTCGGTTTGGAACTTGTTTTTAACATATTCTCCAAATAAAAAATTAGGACACTAATTTGCTTTGGCACTTGTTAAACAAGCTAAAATGTGGATTTTTGTTCAGATAGCTTAGAATATATCTACCAACAATGGATTACTTTTAGAATCTTCAAAGTACCAAATGTATCAAAGTGGCCACCCTGGTTTACAGAAAAAAAACAAAAGTCCACTGCACATGCATGGAGAAGCAATAACACTGCATTGCGCTGGGATTTAATCAGAGTTATTCAAAAACATCATACTGTACCTCCTTGGACGAGGAGAGGGCCAGGATGGTTTGCTTGAGTTTGAAGCTCAAAGGTTTGTTTTCCGCTTTAAGCTCTGCTAGCCTATTCTCAAGCGCCTTCGGCTTGAGATCCTGATGGCAAGCCAATCAAAAAGTCAATTCTGCTGACTGGTAGCATAACA